>NC_082394.1:20279206-20306706 GCF_031168955.1 Gadus macrocephalus | reverse complement strand
TTGTAAGTAAGGTGAAACTATTCCATCATTCCTAAGGTACAACTAATTAACCTTCTATAAATGGGTCAAGCCATGAACATTAACTATCTTCATTTCTGGATAGCACATAATTAACCTTAAAAAAAACTTGGATAAGTGCAGCTGTAACTTGATTGTGATAGAGGAGATTTTTCTAAGAATTGGTCGTTAACTTTGCTAGTTGGTCATTATTTCTGAGTTATGACCTAAAAATGCTTGGTCCTTAGCTGATGGGGAGTACTGGAGCTACTTCTCAGTGTATCAGCTGTTCTCTCTCTGTGTTAACCAGTTTATTTACCAGGGGTTATACCTATAACCATACATTAACCGGGCTAATAATTAGTGATTATAAAAAATGTACTGGTTAAAGCTAGGGTGGGCGATTTTGGAGAAAACAGCCGTTGAGATTCCGTCGCGTGCTCTCTGGCCCGTCCCTGCCACGCTACCTGCTGTAGCTCCTCCCACCGAACGTCAGTTATGCGCGTTCATGTGAATTCAGTTACATTGATAGGAAGACGAAACACCATGTCCGATTCCGAGGTAATTAAACATTAGTGCTGATTGCTACATAAGTACATATATAGCATCAACATCTTACTCACAGACATACCATGTATGTTATCTTAAAATCATTGCCATTGCGCTGGTAGGCCTAAGAAAGGTAGCTGTATCAGCCAAGCAAGATAGCAAACTAATTGCAACTGTAGTTCGTTAGCATAAGAACAAAAGCAAAAAAAACAAAAAAACAAAACAAAACCTCCTTCTCCATGATAACAGAATTCTTCTAGGTCTCCCTCTTATCAATATTGACAATCGATATGATCTATTTACTGTCGTTGTCCATCATTGTGTATGTACAGTACTGTGCTGAAAAAATATATATATTTGATAAAATAACACAGAAAGCCAGATTACACACAAGGAAACCGTCACTTCAAAGCGATCGCGAAACTGAGCTAGGCTGCTGCTAGCTTGCAACAACGTTATAACAATACATGGAATATCATATGCTAGACTTCCCTCGCAGTGCTTATCTTGGCAGTTGTGTCAACGTAGCTTTTATACAAACGTGACTCGGACATTATCCACAGTTGAGTTGAAGCCTAGGCCACGTGTTAGCACAATCTCTGTGTTATTCCGACAGCCACGGTTGGTGTGACCATAACTAACCTATAAAACGGACCGGGAAAAGAACCATCGGCTGATGCAAGACATCCTACAGAACCGTATTGAAATGGTTACATTACAGAACCGTAATGTAACGGTTATCGTGGCTTTGCTTAGTAAAAAACCATACCAGCCGACACTTTACATATTCATCGCAATATACCATGGAGGGATAGCACAATTCCTTACCTGTCTATAAGAAATATAGCCATCTCAGCGTCCGATTTTAAGTTTCTCCGGTCACGTAACTCTCTCCATCGCTCATAAGCCACGCCGATGTTTACTCTGGTTTTATTTCGAGCTCTCTCCGCCTCCCTTTTAGTAGCTGTCCTTTCAACAAGTGTCTTTCCTCTTTTTTTCTCTGTCTTAGTGGTGTTAGTTGATGGTATCCGGGGAATGGGAAATTTATGGGCCGTTGATGAAGACACGGCTATTCATTTGTTGTCCGCCGTAGTAGTACAAAACTGTCAGACCGCTAGGCTCGTGAACGCTCACGCAGGGACGCACCAACGTCGTTGCCAAGGTGACCGGACAGTCCCACAGCCAATAAGAACGGAGAATCGGAGCCTCGCTCTGATTGGTCAAAGTGTACATGAGCGGTGGCAATTTTTGGGTGCGGCCCACAGAGGCAGGGGAGAGCAAAGTTATGAGCAGATATTCTCAGAGAACTTCACCTACATATAGCTGACTGGCTATTAGGACAGTTTTGCCAAATATTACAGTAAAGAAATTACCCACCCTAGCTTTAATACTAAGTAAGTAATGTATAATTTACTGGTTAATACTTAGTAGGTAATGTATAATTTATCGGGGTGATACTTAGTAATTAATGTATAATTTAGCCTACTGTATATTAACCGGGTTGATACTTATTAACTAATATATAATTGACCATGTATTTACTGGGTTGATAATGAGTAAATAATCCTGAGTATAATTTACTGAGTTAATATTTAGTAAGATATCATTTACAATTTATTATCTTGGGTAATACTTCAATAGGGGAATATTAAAGGTTGGGTATGCGATTTGCGAAACGCCAGCAGATTTTGAAAATACACAACTCAAATGGTCCTACCCCCTCTCCTTCAACGCTGACTCTGACTCCACCCATTCCAAGTACCTGGACGCGCAATCATGCACGAGCGCGAACAGAGATGCGCGAGAGCGAGCCAGGCTAGCGTAGGTTTTCGTTTAACAACATGGCACTACATTCAGCTGTAAGTTGCACCCAGTACCGCGGGAAGTAGGGGTGCTGGGGGTGCTGCAACACCCCCTGTCCGAGGCCCTGTCTTATCACAGAAAACGATCATTTCTAAAAACTCCGGCCAAAGTGGAGATTTCTGAAAACGCCGGTTATGTGTTGTCGTGTCAACGGGGAGAAACGGGATTTTAGGTTCTGAAGCGTCACATTATGCACCAGGAAATGCTTAACGTCATGTGAGCGCCCGCTGTACCGTATTGGTCCGAATATAAACACAAACCCCATTGTAAGACGACCTATATTTGGAAAAAAGATTTGAAGACCAGATCTTGTTTTTATGAATAAATAAATTGTATTCATTGAAATAATATACGAAAATAAAAAGGCATAGAATAAAACACTGCATTGCCACTAAACAGTAGTGCAAATAGGCCGTACTGATGTGTACACCAAAGACTATTCCTGACACTCCTCTGCCCCGCTGTGTTCGCTCTGGCTGTGGTCGCTCCGAACTGTTTCGGCCCGTGGCAAAGCGAGTCATCCTCGCTGCTGTCCAAGGCATTTTGAGACGCAGCATTTATTTAATGCTCATATGACCTAGTGCTGAAAAAAGGTTATATGAAAAAGTGTGAGGGTAGCGGTGGTGCGCTAAACTTGTTCTGTGAGCAGCTGGATGTGAACCATGGTGTGAAGAAAGTGAACACAACGATTGATTTTCAACTGTGCGCGCATGCACTGGTGTAATTGAGCTGCGCTGCTATATATCTTTTTTATCAATGTAACGAGTTGCGAGTCTAGTGCAGGCTGAGTTTTTTTTTTTCAGCACCCCCTGCTGAGAATACGTTCTCGCGGCTATGGTTGCACCAGATGTTATAAACATTAAACGGTCACATAAATCATTACTATTTTTAGAAAATGTGTGTTTGTTTCATATAATTGTATTGGAAGTCCTGGTTTTCACTAGGGTTGCTGCGGTGTGGACATTTTCACAACGAGTAATACACTCGTCTCAACACCGGTATTACCGAGTAGGCCTATAAACGGTATAAACTTTGAAACTATGTCAACCGCCACACAAGCATCGGTTTTTAGACCCTTCTCGTCCTTCAGTTGCCGCCAACGTTCGAAAGCAGCGCCTAGGATTATTCTTGATTTCAGTTTTTCTCTTTCAGCGTTTTTATTATCAATTACTCTCTGAAAAAGAGTTTTCCTTCTCTTTGCTGGTGGTGGTGGTGGTGGTGGTGGTGGTGGTGGTGGTGGTGGGGATGGTGGCGTCTTGTCTGCCATGGAAATTGTCTTCTACTGCTAGGTCCAAATGTGGATTAACTAGTTCCAGTAGCTACCGCAGGATAACAACAAACAGGAGCTTGCTCTGGGTCACGAGCTCTGGGTCACCAGTAGGCCTACTGCACGAACTGGGGTCGCGCGCGGGGCGCGGGGGAGGGGGAGTGCAGTACGACCGTTTGATTGACGTACTTACTGTCCAATGCAACGAGGTGGCAATCCAAATGATTGGCTGGAGTTTTTCGAGCCCTGCCCGTTCCACAGATGATTGACTTGTTTAATTTTCATGTCAGTACTTCTAACTCAGTGGCTGTAAGCGGGATATGATAAGGATTTCAAGTAATTTTGCAAAAATGGCCAAAAAAGCAAATTCCGTACCCAACCTTGAAGGAAGGTTTGGCGTTTCTTCTTTTCATTATTTAAAATTGACTTTTGTATTTAGTCATAATCTTAATCTTTAACAAAAAAACGATGTTGCTGTGATGGACAAAAAAATCCAACCCCCAATGTTGCACATTGGAAATAAAACATCTTGCAATTAGCACTATTTTGAACTTAATATAAATTAGGACTTTAATAGGCCTATTTTAAAAGCATTTCTAACAAGCTAGGTGAGGAGTGGGCTGACTATCTTGAAACACATCTAGAAGAGCTTCAAATGTGCAATGTATGTATTCTGCTTACTTTTACTCCCCTTTTCCGTTGTGACAAGCAAGCATATACATCACTTTAATTATCATACTTGATTTGTAAAACAAATAAAGTATGATAAATAAAGTGATTTATATTCTTGCTTGTCATGGCTGTCATGTGTTACACTAATCAGTATGGTTCTGATTGACCACCAGATGGAGCCAGTGTCTTCTATCTTTTCTCTAGTCATTCACACACAAGCAAGGCGATGTCATTCGCGCTGAAGGCTATTTTTAACCAGCCGACAGTTGGTCCGGTAATCAGTTGTCCATTAATCAGGGCATTTCAATCAATGAGAATCCCTGAAATTGAATGCCAATGTCGTCAATGTTCAGCATAACACCATTATCAAGTAGACCAAGCAAACAAACAGTTTCTGTTTTGGTGTGTGTGTGTTGTGTGTGTGTGTGTGTGTGTGTGTGTGTGTGTGTGTGTGTGTGTGTGTGTGTGTGTGTGTGTGTGTGTGTGTGTGTGTGTGTGTGTGTGCGTGTGTGCGTGTGTGCGTGTGCGTGTGTGCGCGCGTGCGTGTGTTTGTGTTTTTGTGTGAATTACAATTTCACCTGCTGTGGCAAATTACTCTACACCAAATCCAAAGTTCCATAAATAGCTGATTATATTTCTGCTCTGTATCTGCTCGAAGTCTCACACACACACACACACAAAGACACACACACAGACACAGACTCAGAGACAAACACACACACACACACACACGCACGCACGCACGCACACACACACACACACACACACACACACACACACACACACACACACACACACACACACACACACACACACACACACACACACACACACATACAGATACACACACACACGCACACTTTATTAGCGTGTTGATAGTTTTGGCGATGGCTTTCAGCAGGTCAGCTGAGCAGATGTTTAGCCTTCCCTGCCATTTATTAATGAGCAGCGATGTTAGGGGAGAAGAGGCTCTCAGGGCCATACCGCTGATGTCTCATTTCTCTCTGTGAGGGGACAGAGGTGCTCAGGGCCATGAGGCTGATGTCTCCTCTCTGTTTGTGAGAGCTCAGTAGGCCATGAAAGCGAACGCTTTGACGAAAACCAACCTGCTGGGTAACATTCCTGGCAGCGTATCGTTGTTTCCTCCATTCATTGTCAAGGAAAGAATGTGAGTGATTAGTGATTGTGACATTTTGGAGGAAAACGCTCCGGTACCTTCATACCATGTCATTTGGTTTGCATGATTGGACTCAAAGGTCGATTTTCATTACATGCAAATTTACCTTGGTATTTCTATCTTTCTAAAATAGAAAGATATTTTTGGTGTAACCTTTCAGGCCGAACCATTAGATGATGTGGCTGATACTGATGATCTTTGGGGCTGGTCCACAATAGAAGTGTGTGTGGGGGACTTATACAAGTATAGTATATTCAAATATGTTATTTATAAAACATAGTAAGTTATTGTGTCGCACAAGCACACCATTCATTTCAATGGCCCAGTTTTAAGCCAGCTGCTGGGTTAAGATGAACCCATTCACTTTGGTTTCACTAGGTGGCGCTCTCTGTGCCTGTCCCCAATGAAACAAGAACATTAGGAGTGTGGCTAATGCCCCCACATTTTTGACTTGCAAATATTGTATTTCCAACGACACTCAGATAAAATGCAGTTCATGAATCCACCTGGCCTCAGTGGTTCGGTGGAGACCACCAGGGACCCTGATGACATGTGCACAATACATGCAACATCACACATTAAAAAGTGCCCGCTTCATTTGTACTTCTACTGAAGTCTGGCTGCACACTCTATTGAACTAACAAACATTCTAAAAGCGAGAGTAGTTTCGGTTCACTGTTGATCAAGCTGTGTATCAGGTTAACCTGATACTCTGCAACAGAGCTCACCTTGTCACTTGAAACCTTGCTGCACTCAGGCCCTGTCGGCCTATCTGTTGTTCACGATGTTATCAGCTAGTTTGGCTTTATCAGAGTTAATGCATCTCGGTACATGATAAGAATATCATTACTAAATATGTATTTAATTCAAAGGGCTTGTGGAAATATTAACGCATTTTAAATTACAACGAGAGAGTAGAGAACAGATTAGAGAAGAGAGTAGAAAATAAAGTAGAGAAGAGAGTAGAGAAGAAAGTAAAGAAGAAAATCACAAAGAGAATAGAGTAGAGAAGAGAGTGTAGAGTAGAGAGTAGAAAGGGTAGAGTGTAGAGCAGAGTATAGAGTAGAGAATTCAGCAGGGAAGAGAGTACAAAAAAGAAAGTAGAGTATAGAGTAGAGAAGAGGGTATGAAGAAGAAAAGAGAGTAGAGTATAGTAGAGAGTAGAGAAGAGAGTAGAAAGTTGAAAAGAGAGAAGAGAGTAGAGAGTAGAACAAGAGAAAAGTAGAGAGTAGAGTAGAGAGTAGGGACGAGAGTAGAAAGTAGAAAAGAGAGAAGAGAGTAGAGAGTAGAACAAGAGTAAAGCAGAGAGTAGAGTAGAATGTAGGGACGAGAGAAGAAAATAGAAAAGAGGGAAGAGAGTAGAGAGTAGAGAAGAGAATAGAAAGTATAGTAGAGAGCAGAGAAGAGACAAAAGAGAAGAGAGAATAAAGAATAGTAGAGAGTTGATAAGAGAGTAGACTGTCAGGATTTAAAGCAGAGCCTGCACCTTAGGGAGGCTGAACCCCACACTGTGAGGATGCTTGGAGTCCATAGTAGACTAGTCCTTCACTAGTCTGAAAGGTCCTTCCGTTGGGTTTGTGTTATCTTATGGATGTACTTTCTCCATTTGTTACAGTTTATTTTTGTCTTTATGAACTTTCTGGACCGCATCTACTAGATCCACCATTCAACATTCCCTTTGTCTTGGTCAGTGTGCGCTTTAAGAAATTCAAATATCCACCACTGTACCATAGTGTTAACAACCACACCACTTATTCTATAGGCAAACTCAAAGCCTGACAAATACAGTGATAAAAAGATGAGTTGCTGCATGCAAGCCACTGGCGGATCACTCAAGTATTGAGATCTCCTTTGAAATTAGTTTTGTTTGAGTGAATATCTTCTCAACCAAACACAATTACAATTAGGGCATTTAGCAGACGCTTTTATCCAAAGCGACTTACATCGGTTAATACACACATTGACAAACCGACGGCAGAGTCAACCATGCAAGGCGACAACCAGCTCGTCAGGAGCAGTTAGGGTTAAGTGTCTTGCTCAGGGACACATCAACACTCAGCTAGGAGGAGCTGGGTATCGAACTAGCAACCTTTCGGTTACAAGACAACTGCTGTACCTCCTGAGCTAAGCCGACCCCACACGGCATTGCTCCGCCCCCTGCAATATGTAGTTTCCTGTCCAGGAATCTGTGCCATCTCCCCCCAGAAGTTGATTTGTAACTGATTTCAAAAACATCAAGGAACACACATACAGATACTCTGGTTCTAATATCACTTGTCAACTACGCACCCGGCCACTATTTGGTCAAGAATCACAACAGCTCAAACACATCTCAAGGTCACATACATGAACCCTCTCCTTGCCTCTAGACTGGTACTGAACCCTCAGACTACTGAACCCTCAGACTACCAGCCTGTTACTGAACCCTCAGACTGCCAGCCTGTTACTGAACCCTCAGACTACCAGCCTGGTACTGAACCCTCAGACTGCCAGCCTGTTACTGAACCCTCAGACTGCCAGCCTGTTACTGAACCCTCAGACTACCAGCCTGGTACTGAACCCTCAGACTACCAGCCTGTTACTGAACCCTCAGACTGCCAGCCTGTTACTGAACCCTCAGACTACCAGCCTGGTACTGAACCCTCAGACTACCAGCCTGGTACTGAACCCTCAGACTACTGAACCCTCAGACTACCAGCCTGTTACTGAACCCTCAGACTGCCAGCCTGTTACTGAACCCTCAGACTACCAGCCTGTTACTGAACCCTCAGACTGCCAGCATGTTACTGAACCCTCAGACTGCCAGCCTGTTACTGAACCCTCAGACTACCAGCCTGTTACTGAACCCTCAGACTACCAGCCTGGTACTGAACCCTCAGACTACCAGCCTGGTACTGAACCCTCAGACTACCAGCCTGTTACTGAACCCTCAGACTGCCAGCCTGTTACTGAACCCTCAGACTACCAGCCTGTTACTGAACCCTCAGACTGCCAGCATGTTACTGAACCCTCAGACTGCCAGCCTGTTACTGAACCCTCAGACTACCAGCCTGTTACTGAACCCTCAGACTACCAGCCTGTTACTGAACCCTCAGACTACCAGCCTGTTACTGAACCCTGGCCTGTCTGTCTGTCTGTCTGTCTGTCTGTCTGTCTGTCTGTCTGTCTGTCTGTCTGTCTGTCTGTCCGTCTGTCTGTCTTTCCCGTCCCCCCTCGGCCCCCGGGTCCCTTTAGCCAGATCTCTTATGATTGAGAGCACTCTGTCCAGTCCAGTGTCTGTGGTGTGTTCTGGCTCACAGTTGTGCAGCCCGACAGCTCTTCAGCCAGCAGGGTGATCGTGAGCTGCCGTTAACAACTGAGCCGGTTCAACGGTTCTGTCTGTCTGACTCAAACAGAGCCTGAATACAGAGCGCTCCCGTCGGTTCTGCTGTGATCTGATCCGAGGTGGATTACTGGTCACACATTACAAGCTCAACAGTAACAGGACCGTCCCTCTTACACCGTGTCAGCCTTGGCCGTATCTAAACCACAAAGTAAAAGATACGATGTGATACCTTCTGAATACCTCAGTGTGGACACAACGGTCCAGGCGCCACTAACCTATTTTTAGAACCAGCAACTTGTGTCACCTGCTGGGTCCCAGATCCCCCCCCCTCATGGTGACACTAGCCTATTGTACCGGTCCTCTGTGCCTGTGGACCAGAAACAATGTTTTGTTCGTTTGTGCGAGCATGTGTGTGTGTGTGTGAGTGTGAGTGCGCGCGCGCACTCACACTCACACACACACACACATGGTCGTGTGTGTGTATGTGCGTGCGTGGGCTGGATACTTGCACTGCATGTCTGAACGATGGACGAGACTTTGCAAAGGGCAGGTTTGTTTGGTTAATCAAGTTCTCTGGAAGGGGAGAGATAATAGGAATGGAGCAATGGAAAGGGAGTGGCCGAGGGTTGTGTGGAAATCCCCTGAACACACACACACACACACACACACACACACACACACACACACACACACACACACACACACACACACACACACACACTCACACCAACACAAGCACACACCCACAGCCCTCCTCTTTTCTTCCTGGGGGTATAAATTCACACAGGTAAATATAACAACAGGTGCGTATCTGGCTCTTAGAGGAGGCCCCATTCTAGGAAGGTAGGACGAAGAAGAGGATATATATTCAGACCATTTCCAAACTTTGACATCACACAGAGAGAGTGCCACTGTGGAATATCTAGGATCTTGTGTTGCAGTCTGTGACGGCGGTTAGCCCTGAATCAGGTACATGCTGCGGTGAAATGTGTTCTGTGTCAACAATAGTGGCTTCTATTTATGTTTATTTATTTATATTTTTACCCGATTATTGGTATATATTGTATCTATCTATTTATCTATCCATCTCCTATATATGCAGATCGTTTTTTCATGCTTCAGTGATGTATGTGTTTCTGAACTCTTTCCAACCTCATGCCATTCCCCTTGCAGGTAAAGCATGTCGTTGTCCCCGTGTCTGAGCAGCGTCCTCACCCACGCTAACCTCACAATGTACCAGAGCCCCGATGACGCGCTGCACGAGCCATCCTTCATGCAGTACTTGGAGCCTGACTGCGCCGCCCACCCCTGCAGCCCGCCGGGGGACGAGTCAGGGCCCGCAGGTAACAAACAGCTCCCATCAGAACGGTGACACACACACACACATCAGTGTGTTTCACTTTTAAAACTCTGTTGTTTGTTAAGGTTAGCAGATAGAAGTACATCATGCTTGATCATGCGCTTTCTGGTGTGTAACTAATCCTGTTTACTCAACGCGAGATAGATCAGATAGATAAAAGATCCATTGAGATCAAGTAACACTTTGTTTATCCTGTGGGGTATTTCAGGAGTTTCAATGTAAGAAATATGACCAGTCCAGGTCACGGCAGAATAATAACAACAAGATTAATAAAGATATTATATTTATACAAGATATATAAATATAATAATCATATCATCACATACATTCTTAAAAATAATTGACTTGCAACAAGGAACCTGATCTCTATAAATGTTAGAGAAGTTCTAGTTTGGGTAAAGTTTGTTTGCTTTAGGGAAACAAACTTTCAAAAGGGCTGAAACCACAAATCAGCAAGTAAGGACGTAGCGGAGACAGTACTCTATTGACAAACCAAGACTCAGACAGCCACGCCATTAACTTGCTGAACTTTGCTTTGACCTCCTTTGGACACAATGATTTACCAGCCGGACAATATTTAACCAGGTATAAACACCAGATAGAGGACTCCATGCCACCTCATTGTTTAAACAGTCGGGGCTTTGTTAGTCTGACCTCAACAACATATACCAACAAGCATGGCAAGACAAAGCTCTTTAGCTTTCAAATTATCGAGGGATAGGTAGGTAGATGTGTTGGCTATGCTAATGACATAAGCTTTATGACAAAATGCAGCCCGATTTTGACATTTAATCCTTCAATAATTGTGGTTTTGACTTCATCTCCACAACTATTAAGCAGCACACTTAACCACCTTTCCCCTTTGGTCTCTCCACCCTTCAGATCCTGGGTACAAGCAGCGTAATCCCCAGGATTGGTCAGAAGAACATGTCTTAGACTTCATCAGTGACCACGTAGACAGACTCAAGTTTGACGCATCCCATGTGAGCCTGGCCACCTGCACTATGGACGGACGCCATCTCTGCCACATGACAGAGGGACAGATGCTACAGAATTTTGGGCCATATCTTGGTTCAGAGCTCCATCACAGCCTCTCCAAATATGTCCCTAAAACCAGATATGGTAATTTTTTATTAATTTTTACTAAATTATTTTCTAGCACTAGTTTCAAACGTTTAATTCAGATGTAAAGGAGCATTACCTTGTTTTGTTTTGTGGTTAAGCAAAAAACTGACAATGTTTCTGACTGCTCTCATTTCCCAGAACAACCTTACCCGTCCGGATCAGACCTTCATGAGACATGTCGACTGCTAGAGGGCTTCTTGGACAGCCTAAGCTACCCTTTCCTGAGCACCCTAAAAGTCAACGATGGTAGGTGCCTTTCCCATAGCATGCTATGATTGACGCATTCTGATACCAGCGAGCTAACATTGCTTCTGGTCAACAGCTTGTGACGTCAAGAAGGAGTGTGACTATGGAGCGTCTTACGACTTGCCCGGTCCGCTGGACATTGACCCTTTGGGAGAAACAGACCTGTCAGACCTCTCCGACAGTGAATACAGAGTGTGTGGGATCCAGGTCCCCAGCTCCCCAGAGTCAAGGAGCAGTGACTCTGACCTGGAGTTTGCTTACTCCCCCAGTAAGTATGCACCCACTGCTCTGGAAATATATAAAATGTTGGAGAAGATATTGTACTTCGAGATTGAATTAATGTTATATTAGAAATGCTGTTCTGTGCCATTTTTTAAATATAAGTATTTTCTTTGTTTGGTACATGGTAAACATATTAAAAGACTAAGTCTGAAGTCGCCAGATGAGTATTAGTACCACAAAAGCCAAGAAGTATAATTTAGGATGTTTCTCCATCTCCCCCTAGCAGAGCAAGACATCAAACCAGAGAAGGATGAGTTCCGAGGGAAGAGGCCGCGGGGGCGACCACCCAAGCTCAGCCGGGACAGCGGAGGCTTCTTCTTTGACAATCAAAAGAAAACCAAACACGGTAGGATGCTCGTGGCTCTGAGGGACGCGGTCTACACTGTTAACCCGTTTGGGTTATTTCAGATTGGCCTGACCTTTGCATTGGACGAAGGTTTTGCTTGCATTTGTACACAAACACATACTTTGAGCGTTCGGTCTGACATTGCCTCTCTCTGCAGCGCCCCGTGGAACCCACCTTTGGGAGTTCATCAGGGACATCCTTGTCCACCAGGAGAAGAACCCAGGCCTGATGAAATGGGAAGACCAGCGGGAGGGGGTCTTCAAGTTCCTCAAGTCTGAGGCTGTCGCACAGTTGTGGGGACAGAAGAAAAAGAACAGCAGCATGACCTACGAGAAGCTCAGCAGGGCCATGAGGTAAGCAGTCCTCGCCTCCTCCCAAAAAGCAACTCCAAAATCCTTCAAAATCAAAGAGGGAGAACGGTGTTCAGAGGGCCTCTGTTTTTCTTTTTTAGTTCCATGGTGCCTTTCCAATAATATTTGACCTAGAGTTAACATCTGAACGCTCTTCCCCAGGTATTACTACAAAAGGGAGATCCTGGAGCGGGTCGACGGCAGGCGGCTGGTCTATAAATTCGGGAAGAATTCAAACGGGTGGCAGGTTGAACCAATGGGGAGCGTGGCCTCCTAGCCCAGCGGCGAGGGGGATGATGATAACGTGAAGTTGAGAGGGACCTGGATCTTCATGTGTTGCCTCTCCAGTCATAGTTTAGCTGGCATGGTGTTGCTGAGTTATCCTTATATGAATGACACTTACTTCTCTCAGGGAAGGTGTTGCAGACAATGTAAGCCATTGTTGTTGGCTCTAGTAGGTTTTATGAACCGTTATGAACCGTTATTGTGTTTTTTGTATTTTTGCATTTGTGATTTGCACCACAGTCACCACACTGTGAGTTTGTGCACTCATTATATTGAATGGATGCAGATAGATGTGAAAGTGATTTGTATGGAGTTTATCACCCAATTGATATTGTTTCTCGCTTGAATGTATTATTCTGAGAGATTACTTTTTATTTTGTATTGCAACTCATTTTGGAAAATATTTGGGTCTGTGGGTATTACTTTTATTCTTCTTTGCAGTCTGGGATTAATAAAGTACGAGCGTGTGTTATTCTTTAGAGAATACGTAATCAAGCTGTTTTAATCTGCTTTTATATTCCCTGGTGGAACTGGAGATGGAACTGTCCTGAAACCCGAAATAATGTTATTGTATAGATCTATCACTTAAGGTGAATAAAGGTATCACATAATGTGTAGAAATGTATCACTTAATGTGTGTCCTCACTAATTGTTTTACAGTTCAGATTTTTTGCGGTGTACATACTATAAGTTTTGTTGCTTTCCTTCCAAAGATTCAATAAAGACCAGAAGTTTTTTTAAAAAACCTTGCGCGTGTTGCATGTGTTTACTGTTCAGAGGCCCTAAAAGCAAAGACTGCACAGCTGTCAGGTTGTTCTATTATCTCTTAAGTAAAACTCACATACACACATTCCAAACACATTGCAGAAGCCTCACTATCTGCAGTCAATGTTCGATTCATTCAATTTTGATATCTCAAGAATAACCCACCACTGATTGAACAATCCAAAGAGATTCAATGGCCGATCCAAAACCCTGGTGAAGCTAAGCCCACACTGTTGAGCTGGACCCCTCCTCTGCCCCTGTTAGAAGCCTGTACTGATTAAGCAACACTGTAGTTTCCCTCCACCGATTACTCGTCACAGAGAATGACTCTTCTTCATGTTCTTTCTGAATTGGGATGTGTGCAGTAAGAGGTCCAGCATTAGGACGGCCAGGTCCTTGAACTTACTCTAGACCTTCCCTCCTACCACCTTTGACCCTGCTTGAAATATTTACAGATTTTAACGATCAGATTAATTAATCGATTTTATTGTTGACATATAATGTGTTAATAACTAGAAAAATAAGAAAAATAAGGTAAGTAAACACACAAATGCCACATGCGTACATAAACAAGCATGCACTGTACACACACACCCACTCCCCCTTCAGTGAGCTGAAACGGGCCACTCCTCCCTGGATCAACATACCTGTCTAACAGGTGGATTTGGCAATGAACCAGAATGGTGCTCCAGCACGTAGCTTACTGGAAGTCTTGGGATGCTTGCCAGTAAAAGGAGGGAAAAGGAGGGGTAGGAGTATTCATTGGCATGACCTAACTGTATTGTTCTGCCAAGCATAGCATAGAATCCACTTGGAGCTGTATTTTTGACATGGGTATATTTATTTAAAGGATTAACATCCCCATGTCATTATGCTTTCCATATATTGATGCAATATGTCTGTAACATGAGGCGCTTATCCTATTTCCCAGGGCGCAGATCGGCGGGCCACGCCCAATCCGGGTGCACCTCATCCTGCCAAGGCTCCTGATTTCATCAGGCCACAGCCAGAGAAGTAAACTACCAAAGTCACCCTCTGAATATCGACAAAGACTCGTTCTAATGTATTAAAGAGAGATTATAAATGGAAGAGAACCCACAAGGGAAGATTACACAGATCCGAGCAAAGGTGTGGGAAAACTCAAATGAGGCGATGACATCAGATCTGTGAGTTGATTAATCATTAGCTTTAAAACAATGATTCTAGCCAAGCCTAGTCTGTTTACAATGGTTCAGTTTACTGGAAGCTCGATGATAAGAACTTTATAACCCAGCCACCGGCGTCAGCAGTAGCCATTGAATTCGAGGGTATGTATTAAAATTTAAAATGCATACCACAATGGCCAGCGGACCGGGCAAGTCATAAGACGCTCCATCGTCACACTCCTTTTTGACGTCGCATGCATACCTCTTGGGAGCAATACAGTACTTTTACTCAGATTTGACTCAGGTGGTGTAATGCTGTTTAACTTGTGGTAAGCATGTGGTGATCCATCGTGACTAAGTGTTTTTTACCCCTTGTGGTGGTCAATGTTCACCAGAAACATTTTCAATGGTACTATCTTTTCAGAGGAGAAGAGGAAGTGGGCATTGTGATGAACTGTATGAGTACAGCATCGGCCTCTGAATAATCACTTAATAATGTCCGACATCTATCTCTTTAACTCAACAATTAGAGCTCTGTTCATTGCCTTGCACCGTAGTTATTTGAGGTTGGGAATGTGAACAAGTTTTCAGGTTTCCAGATGCCTGGATGCATGCAATTTATACTTTGAGAGCCCTCGTCCCATGACCACGGACAAGGTTCCTGGTCCCTTGTTTTATGCCCTCTTCCTGCTGCATGTTACACGTCATTCTACATGCTGATAACAAACACCTGTTGCTCAATGTTTGAATGAGACAGGATGGTGTGTGTTGACAATGTGTAGTCGTTCTCAGGTCCACAATAATATCGCTCTCCATCTGTGGCGTTTAATGGCTAGATGAAAAGAGATACCATTTTACAGTTGTAAGGAGGGGCCAAGTCAAAATGTGGATGTGAGAAGTTTTCAATTTTGTACCCTTATGAGGCGTATGAAGGGATTATTGTTCAATTATTTTGTCAAACTCCCCCCCCCCCTCCTCATATGACCTTTTAACCCCTCTGCCATAATTTTCCCATCATTTCATTTTGGACTTTCAAAGGGTTGTTGAGGTGCTTCATAAAAATGTATTATTGTATAATATATGATAGTGTGATTATTATTATAAAACAAAATTAAAATAGTAATAAAGTGAGGAAAAATATCTTGCTTGGTTAATTGGTAAAAGGGAGGGCATTTGACAATGTGTTGCACTATTTCTAGGTTGATCGTTAACCTCAGGTGAAAGGCTGGGCATCATTTCACAGTTACAGGAAACAACGATAAAAACCTCAAGACCTAAGAGTATAATAGCCATTTATGGGGCAATCAAGGGCAATAAAGTGTGCGGTGTTATATTATTTAAATGCAATGAATTATTATCATATATATATATATATATATATATGTATATATATATATATATATATATATATATATATATATATATATGTATATATATATATATATATATATATACATAATTTCATTAATCATATCTTCAACAAATATCTTTATTTCTTCAACTAATATTTTGTTTATCATGCGCATCATACATATATATCATAATATCTACTGTATCCTCTTACAGTCTCTGCTACATATGAAGTTTACATTGATTTGTTGACAGACCATGTCATTGCGATGTAGAAAGTAAAAGACAGCACTGCATTGCGCAAATAAAAAAACAAAAAACTAATTTAGAAATGTCAACATAGGACAATCTCCTCAGGGAAAACTGTACATGCAGTGCTGTAGGAATGACAGTGCAGTCTTCCTACACCTCCTGACATTCCTGTCTGTTTTGCCACAAATTCTCATTCTCACACAGCCTCACTTCTCTTCCTCTTCTTCTTCTCTCTGGCTGGTGACCCTGTCCAATTCCTTGTCCTTCGATTGTCAGACGATGTAACATTGTGTTGTGCTTGACATATTGCGACAACTTGTTCAACCATGTAAAGACTTATGCAATGAAATAATGCCTAAACTTTCTGGGGGGTGAGACTATTCAATAGAGACCCATTATAATACATTTTGATCAACATGACATAAGCCATTGATAATGTAGGAAAGAGCAGAGAATTGTACATAATCATTTGCTTGAATGTACCAAAGCATTTGCAGCTTATTCAAAAATTAGAAACTGCTTTTTTGATGTGCACAAGTGACACAATGATGTGAAGACTGAGCAGGTTGTTTTGAGAATTTAAATTGTAATCTGAGAAATGTGCCAAAGTGACTGAGAAAATCTGTAATATCTACAAATTTTTATATTTAGGCTCAACCACTTCAATACAGTAACTGACTATATATAGCAAACCCTATCTTCATTGAAAGCCTTTTTTTGGCCTTATTTATGCTTTTTGTTAACGTCCAATTCTTGACACTTTCCAGGTAGTAAACCTTCTAGATCATTTGTATTTGAGAACATACTGTTCAGTAACTTTTATTACTGCCTCTAATTGTAGATTTTATGGAGACCTGAAGAGTCTCCAGAGAGTCTTACCAGATCAATCAATCTAATTCCATTAAAACGAAAAAGTCTTTAACAGACAATTATTTATACTCTCTATATTATTGAAATGAAAGTGTGACAAATCTTGGAAACAACCCAGCAATGCAACTGAGGCTTGCTTAGAACAATGGAGTCGAAATGCAATGAAATACCAGGTGTCAATTTCCTGGCAATGGACAATGGTTGACTCGAATAGACCAGCTAGTTTGAAATTTTTCGAAATGTGAGCTTGTACCAAGAGTCAGTCTCATACATCGGACTGGCCGCAAGCGCTGCATAACATGTTGAACTTGAAGTAAGGCACAAATATGCATCTGCATCATCTAACACGATATACCAGACACCCACACGCCCGCACTTTCTCAGAGCTGTGGCCTCTATGTTACCTTCCACGAACCTGCAGCTTGCTTAACTCTTTTTGTAAGTGATGCACAATTGTTTGTGTAACACTATTTAACCTCGCCCTTGTGCCATAAACTCCTCCTCTTCATTATGGTCTGTTCCCCCTGTACTACAAAGGGCTGGTTTATGGATTTCATGGTCTGTGATTTGGGCTTCATCAGAGAAGCCTGTGTTTATTTCTACTATATAGCAGAGCAGCGCCCGTACACAAGGCCTTGGGAACCGGCCGATTGGTATGGCTGAAAACCGCTTGAGAACCGCTCTTCTTCTTCTCAGCAGGATGCCTGTTTGGGAGGCAATCGGACAAACTGACCAATAAGAACATTGAAGGGTATGGAGACAGACAGACAGACAGACAGACAGACAGACAGACAGACAGACAGACAGACAGACAGACAGACAGACAGACAGACAGACAGACAGACAGACAGACAGACAGACAGACAGACAGACAGACAGACAGACAATCCTTAAATTCCACTTGTCATTGGTGGAAGAAGCTCAGTGGGTAGAGCAGGTTTCACATAAAAGATGGTATTATTAGCAATTATCTTTCAGGTTAACTTTGACATTTTGAAACCTTGATCTTTTGTAAAATGGATAGAAGCAAGCAACACATCGTTTGTCATTGTCTTTGATGTCACCTGTGGAACAAAGCTCAGCCATGGCTGATAACCGCTCTACGTTGAAAGGCTAGATGAAAAGAGATACCATTGTACAATTGTAAGGAAGGGCAAGTTGTGAAATTGTAAAAATAGATGTGAGAAGATTTCCATTTTGTTATTATATTCTATAGTGCATTGGAATGTATACACAGTATATCAGTATTCCTTCAGCGTGTGCTTAAACAATACATGGGGTATACATAAGTATTTATGTTCAAATGTAAAGTGAACCAAACATTTTCTTTGATAAACCAAAAAGGTCAAGTGTATACTGGTAAATACTGGGAACCCTGGATGTCATTACGTTCACCATCCCCAATTAGCACTGTGAGGGAGCCGGGGGAAAGCACAATCACTTAATACGTATAAACCGTTTCAAAATAAATTTTATTGTCGTAGTTTTAAAGATTAGGGGCGGACAAGAAGGTCAATTAGTGGAATTCTTACCAGTGGAATAGGTTCCAATATTAAATCAAAGACACCCTTAGGGTCACCACCGGCTCGGGGCGGTGGTGCCTCGGCAGCGGGCGGTGGTGCCCCGGACAATCCCGGGAAACAATCCCTTTCTCCTCCATTCTTTTCCTCCAATTCCTTCTGAACCATGGCTGAGATAACCCCCACTACGAGTCTCGATGCGGAAATACCAGAGACGTCAGAGAACCCGATGTGTAATTCGCCATAACACCAACAGCAGAACGGTTATCCAAATAACAAAGAAGTGTACAACACTTGCGTTAGTGTGTGTGTTCACAGACACACACACACACACACACACACACACACACACACACACACACACACACACACACACACGTGGCGCACGCACGGTTGTAGCTCATCGTCTCATTGAAGGGCCAAATTCTCTAGGCGGGCAAGGCAGAGATAGAGGAGGTAACTTGGCCCCTTATGACGACATATGGGGCCATCGGAGCATCTGAGCTTTCGTTTTTCAAAGGCGGAGCAGGATACCTAGTGCTCGTTTTACACCTGAAGCCATTTCTAGCTACTAGGGGACCATAGGCAGGCTAGGGGAACTCATATTATTGTTAGAAAACCTCATAAAGCAAACAGTGCTGTGGGCCCTGATACTGGATGATGTGGACCACACAGTGCTGTGGACACTGGTAAATCCTGGCAGATTCTACACCAGTGTTGGCCTCTGGGAAATGTACTGTACCTTCAATGCTTACAATTATGGTATTCTCCCTCACCAATCCCTCCATCCGGCTGTCGGTATCCAGCCTCAACACCCCTTTGATGGTAATCTGTTCAATCTTCATCAATTACAAGGTTACACCAAATGCAGCAGCTCTACAATCATAGAGCGTGGGGATGCCCGTCTTGCAAGGTCTACCAATCCTGCAAAAGGCACTCAAAGAATGTCTCTCTCTCTCTTTTAATAAAGGTCCCATGACATGAAAATCTCAATTTATGAGGTTTTCTAACATAAATATGAGTTCCCCTAGCCTGCCAATGGTCCCCCAGTGGCTAAAACTTGCGTTTGGTGTAAAACGAGCACTAGCTGTTCTGCTCGCCTTTGAAAAAACGGAGGCTCAAGCGCGCTGATTTGGAAATCTGTGCTCATGACGTCATGAGGAATCTCAGCTCCTCCCCTTACTCTGCCTGGCCCGCCCAGAGACGTTGGCCCGCCAATGAGACTCGACCGTGCGAGCGCCACATGTGTGTGTGTGTGTGTGTGTGTGTGTGTGTGTGTGTGTGTGTGTGTGTGTGTGTGTGTGTGTGTGTGTGTGTGTGTGTGTGTGTGTGTGTGTGTGTGTGTGTGTGTGTGTGTGTGTGTGTGTGTGTGTGTGTGTGTGTGTGTGTGTGTGTGTGTGTGAATACACACACTGTAACGCTTCTTGTCGGTTCTTTGACGTGTCTTGTATTTCCACAACGAGACTGTCGTGGGGGTTATCTAAGCCATGGTTGAGAAGGAATTGGGGGAAAGGAACTTTGGTTTGACTCGCTGAAGTACATGAACTGCGACATGCCGCCGGTTGCCGCGAGGCACCATCGCCCGGCAGCGGGCAGCCGGCCGCAGGCTGCGCGCGGTTCAGTCGACTTCAGGTTGATGTGAAAGTGGAAGAACCAGAGACGTCGCAGAACCCGACAAAGTCGTTTGTGATTCATAATATCGTCTGGAGGCGCACACAATATGTTATATGATATAGATATCTATGTATTATATGATATTATTTAGATATAGAGCTCCAGGACTGTAACGCAAGTGTTGTACACTTCCTTGTTATTTGGATAACCGTTCTGCTGTTGGTGTGATGGCGCATAACACGTCGGACTCTCGTATCTGGTATTTCTACAACGAGACTCGTATTGGGGGTTATCTCAGCCAAGGTTGAGAATGAATTGGGGGGAAGGAACTTTGGCTTTGACTCCCTCAAGAACATGAACCACGACAAGGAGGAGAAAGCGGATCTTTGCCGGGCAGCGCTTATGCACCTCCGCCTCCGGCGGTGGTCCCTCAGCGGGGCTCAAGTGGGAGACATTCGCCGCCAACAATCCCTTTCTCCTCCATGTCGTGGTTCATGTTCTTGAGGGAGTCAAAGCCAAAGTTCCTTCCCTGCTTTCCAAGAAGTCCCTCAGTCGGAATGCGCCTATTGTAGGGGCAGGGCCACTGGAACTTCAGCGGGCCGCTGTGTTTAATGGCACAAAGGCCACATGCCAGGGCATCAGGGCCTTCAGTTAAAACACGTGTCTTATCTAGAAAATGCATTTCCTGCAGTGAGGTTGTGTGAAGTGAGGTTGAAAAAATTAGAAAAATTTGCATTAGGCGAGTAATGCTAATGAGAAAGTGTCAGATAATGGGCGGACGGCTCTGCCGTCCTTGACTCCTTGACTTCCGCCATTGACTTCCATTTAAAAAAAATAGTATTTAAGGGTTAGAATATCTTAAAGAGTATGAAATATTTAAAAAATCTGAAAAGAAGCACACGATTTCAAGAAGATTTTAAAATTGGAATGGTCTCTAGGTGAAAAATTGAAGAAGGAAGAAAGAAAAAAACTTAAACGTCCCATGGCATGCTACTTTATGGATGCTTTAATATAGATATTAGTGGGCCCCTAACACAGTATTTGAAGACGTTCCCGAAATTCAGCCTTGGTGCAGAATTACAGCCAATTACGAGCCAGTCGCACATTGAGGTTTCCCCAAACGCGCCATTCCGGTGTCTGTAGCTTTAATGCAAATGAGGAGAGAGGCGGGTCAAGGAGGAGGTTGGGATAGTGGCCTTGAGCAGCTTGCGGCCACGGTATCATGTGCTCTGTTTACAGTGGATGTATCGAAAAGGCGAGGCGGACACAACCTTTGGCCGTGTTCTGTAACACTCCGGGTGCTCTGGCGGGAGTCCTGGAGCTCTATATCTAAATAATATCATATTATACATAGATATCTATATCATATTAAATATATTACAGCGGCCAAAAGCTGTGTGTGCCTCCAGGCGCTATTATGAATCTCAAACGACTGCGTCGGGTTCTCCGACATCTCTGGTTCTACCACGTCCACATCAATCTGAAGCAGACTGAGCCACGACATCTTGCTGCCGAGGGACCACCGCCTCGGCAGCGGGCAGCTCTTAGGCACCAGCGGGGCTCAAGAGGGAGACAATCGCGGGTAACAATCCCTTTCTCCTCCATGTCGTGGTTCATGTAGCCTACTTCAGGGAGTCAAAGCCAAAGTTCCTTTCCCCCAATTCCTTCTCAACCATGGCTGAGATAACCCCCACTACGAGTCTCGTCGTGGAAATACCAGAGACGAGAGTCTGATGTGTTATGCGCCATAATACCAACAGCAGAACGGTTGTCCAAGTAACAAAGTGTACAACACTTGCGTTACAGTCCTGGAGCTCTATATCTAAATAATATCATATATCTATATCATATAATACATATAATACATATTTTCACGGCCAAAAGTTGTGTGCGCCTCCAGACGATATTATGAATCACAAACGACTGCGTCAGGTTCTCCGACTTCTCTGGTTCTTCAACTTCCACAACAATCTGAAGTAGACTGAACCGCTCGCTGCCCACTGCCCGCTGCCGGGCCGTGGTGCTTTGCGGCAGCGGGCGGCGGACAGCAGGACTCCGGAGGGAGACAATCCCTTTCCTTTCCTCCTCCATGTCACAGTTCATGTACTTCAGGGAGTCAAGGCCAACGTTCCGTTCCCCCAATTCCTTCCTTCCTGGCTGAGATAACCCCAACTACAGTTTTGTTGTGGAAATACCAGAGACGTCAAAGGTTATGCTCCATAACACCAACAGACGGTTATCCAAATAACCAAGAAGTGTACAACACTTGCGTTACAGTGTGCGTAATCACACACACACACACATGTGGCGCTCGCACAGCCGTAGCTCATTGTCTCATTGGCGGGCCAAATTCTCTGGGCAGGCAAGGCAGAGAATGGGAGGTAACTTTGCCCCTTATGACGACATATGGGGCCACATTCCAAATCAGCGCACCTGAGTTTCCATTTTTTCAAAGGCGAGCAGGATAGCTAGTGCTTGTTTTACAACAAACGCAGGTTTCAGGGTGCACTCACACTAGGCCGTGGCAGTGGCCGTTTTCACACCTAACCGTGCTCAAATCTGCCAGTGTGAGTGAGGCCAGTCTGGCCAGGCCAGACCAACTTGGCCACTTGGGAGAGGTGTGCTGCTACGGTACGGGCCGCCACGGTACAGATACTAATGAGCCGACACGCGCACACGCACGGCTATGCAACCTGAGCTGGATGACGTATAGTCCATGCGACGACCATGGACATAATAAAAGCGACGAGCCTTCTTTCCCATTAAACGGTAAACATGGCGTCAAGCGGTTCAACTGTTGGTTCACGTTGGTCCCATAGAGAAGTCGAGTGTCTGTTAGCCATTTGGGCAGACGATAAGCAACAGACTCAGAAAAGTGCGAACTGTGTTCTCTGTGTTGTTGTCCATTGTTGTTAAAACTCTGACTGGCGGCAGACTTTATTATGGTCCATGCAGCGGACGCTTGGTGATGACGTGTTACGACGTGATGACGCATATACAAGAGCCTACCGTGGCCAGGCCACAGTTGCGACGGCCAACAGCCACGGCCAGATGGCCTAGTGTGAGTGCAGGCCAGAGAACAAGGGGGCCAGTTGACCACGGTTAGGTGTGAAAACGGCCAACGGCCACGGCCAGATGGCCTAGTGTGAGTGCATCCTTAGCCACTGGGGGACGATAGGCAGGCTAGGGGAACTCATATTAATCATAGAAAAACCTCAAAAAGTGAGATTTTCATGCCATGGGACCTTTAAGAAGAACTATAGTTGAGCGCTGCATGCAGCACCCACCTTATCATCCATTTCTAAAATAATTCATGCCTTTTTAATTAAGTGTAATACACACTTTTTATCAAAATAATAAGCTATTTGCTATTCCAAGTAAGGTTTAGAAAAGGTTTAGGCTCACATACCATCAGTACAATCTTTGAAGCCTCGGGCCACTAAAATGCACAGTTAATATTGATACATAATTCAATTGAATCAAAATCCTCATTGTTTGATGATGGGGAATCAGGGGGGTTCTGGTGCTACTTTGGCCCATAAGGTCTTGTGTTTTGCCTCTTTTTGGCCACTCCAGCTAACCAGCACCATAACAATGCACTTGATTCTGAAACAGGGCAGTCATCTGTGGCTTGATGACTGGGACATGTTCTATGGTCCCTGTAGTAAGGCTTGAGTCCCGGTCTCCCTGCATCCGCTTCACTGTAGGATATCCATACTTCCCGTACTTATTATACTTAGCTCAAGTACGTAGGGCATTCCAATTATGATCGGGGTGAAAAGAAGTGTACTGAAAGGACCCGGATGGTGTACTAAAAAATGGTCCAAACTTTGAGCGTGCTTTTTTATAGCTGCTAGGCGTAAAGGGTTCAAGGAGAATGTTTATGGCGGGTGACGAGCCGCGGTGGCAGTCACAATCGTGATTTCCGGTAAGTGCACCACGGAGAATTCGATGAGTGCGGATAGTTTACTATGTTAAAGTGTACTCATGGGAGTATGGATATCGGAACACCGCCTAGGGCTATTTATATCGGGTGCAACAGATTTGTGTAGGCTACTTCTCCTGCTTGAGATTCAAAGACTTTCCAAAGAAATGTGAACAAAGAGAGACACTAAAATACACCAACATTCAACAGGGAGGAAACTTTTGACCCTTTTGGTAATGCAACACCTTTTAGTCTCATTCAAAGGGGTGTGTCTTAACTGGAACTTCGGTGGGTCGTTTTTCCAATGAAGGCTCACACCGGCATCTCGAACATCTCTTTCTCTATAATATTACCTGTGCATTTAGCGCCTCATACCCCCTTGATACAACCTCTAGCACCGCTCCAAATCATTATTCATCTACAGCGTTCTGATGACCTGGATCATCCCCCGTGTTTGATGATGATGAATTGTGAAAGCTAGAAAGACATTTGGCAGTACCCTTTTTGGATGGAGAAGCCTTCATAGAGAGCTGCTGGCCTGGCTGGAGAGCTGTTGTCCTGGCTGGAGAGTAGGCCTGGCAACCCTCCTGAGCTTAGCTTAAAGGTTGATCCTGTACCCCTCACTTAAGGGGAAAAGTCCCTAGCCAAAAAAAATAAACCTTTCACAGAGTTGTAGCTACTCATAGACCTACTAATACTTTGGTGAACATTTCGGTATGAGGTTATCACTGATTCTAGCAAATGTATGCTCAAAGAAAAGAAGGGATCTCTGCAGCCTGATCCAGGATTGCAGGTCGACACCCAGATATCGGCAATATCTGGGCTCCCCGCTGCCAGACAGACAGATTATATAGGTTCACTGCGTCTACCAGGCCGTTTCCTCTTAGAGCAAGGCTGCGCCTCACAGCCATACGGAGCACAGAGACATCTGTGGTGCGGAGATCATGGCCTTCTGTCTTCTTACTAAAAGACTGATTCCTCACCATGGGAAAAATGCAGAAATGTTCCATGCAGTGATTATAAGACAGAAGCCCTGAGTTGTTGAATTCCACTGATATGTGATCCTTCTAGCTGATGCTCCAGAGAGCTTGTCAGTCCTGTGTGTTCAATGTTCGCTACGTCACAGCTGTTTCGAAAAGTGTGTTTCCATCTCCCATTTTGCTCATTTACTCTCTTTCGCATTTCTCAAAAACCACCTCAAGCGAGCGGATAAACTATTTTTCTAATTAGAGGATTTTTATGCGAATTTTGGTGTTTCCATCACCGTTTTCTGATTCAATATTTCAAAATTCGCATAAAATCAGGGGGATGGAAACGCAGCTACTAATGTAGCGGCGGCTGCAGAACTCGAGTTCTGCCGCATTACTATACCAAGCGGTGAAATAGGAGGTGTTACGTTGTCCATCACCGATAGACGTTTTAAAACAATGTAAAAGTGTTTGAGGCTTTATTATGGTGTTGATTTTGTTTATTTATTTTTTGCCCTTTTGTTTGATTGTCTGTCCTGTCTGTATGTATTCCTTTCTTATTTGTAAAGCGTCTTTGAGTACTTTGAAAAGCGCTATAAAAAACTGATCAATTATTATTATTATTACTTTAACTTATGTATTACGTATTCATTGTGGCTGTTACTATGAGGCCATACATTTCTCAAACATGCTCCAACAAGACTTCAGCTTCTATGACTATTTATTAAAATGAGCCTCATTATCGCTAAGAGCATAACTGGCTTTATGTCTTCGTAACCAAATCCTTGGCAACCAAACTTAATCAGCCAGTATGGTAACATTGATGAAAGAGGAAATTGGGAAAGTGTGGTTTCATTGAAGCATTTGGACAGACAGGTTTATAAGTTTTCCAGAAAACTTGCTAAGAATGTGACTATTCAGACTGAGCCATTACATACCAGCCATTCGCTTAGATGGTCTTATAACAGCTAGAAACATTCTGACTTGCATCACTGATTCATATAACCATTTTGTCCGTGGTCAATATGCTCTTAGGCATTGGAGTGTGACACACACACACACACACACACACACACACACACACACACACACACACACACACACACACACACACACACACACACACACACACACACACACACACACACACACACACACACACACACACACACACACACACACACACACACACACACACACACACACAGGTGTTTGAAAACAAGCACCATAATAATCAGCCACCCTAAAAGATGCTGCTCAGTTTAATGGATATGGAGTCATTCAAATAATAAGTAATCATTTACTTGTGACTTTTCAATCCCTTTAATGGACATGGTTGAAAGGACACAATGATGTTTGATTTGTAAAAAGATCCTTACTTTCACTGTAATGAAAACACTTGAAATAAGAATATCAATCTAAATGTAAACACCTGGCTACAGTTTGTACCTTATACAAATATACACCAAAATAAATTGTATTTTTTGTAAGATGTTGGGAATTATGAATAATGACAGTTATATAATAATAATAATAATAATAATAATAATAATAATAATAATAATAATAATATTTTGTTAAATTTCTGATGAAGCACTCTACTCATGGTTGAAAACCCAAATATTTGTGCTCATACTGTGTTAATGTTAATATGAAGCAGAAGCGATCCACATTTTACAGTTGTGTTGTAATGCCATCAGGTGGTGGGATACGTGTAACTACAGATTTCCACTGTAAAAATATTTAAAAACAAAGCCTTTAAAAATAGCCTACATAATCTTATAGATTTCCAATTCCAACAATATGACCGTTTTTCTTACCTATGGCCTATGTGTTAAAGAGCATTAGCTCCTAGCCATATGTGTTAGCAGAGCAGCTCGGTGTATGGGTAGCTCTGTTTAAAGAGAGAGGCTTCTTTATTAACTAATCCATATCAAGTGGTGTAGGGCCACTGTTTCAATAATAGACAAGTAGTAAACATGAAAGGATTTTTTAACAAAGCTCATGTTGCACTAACTATTTTCTAAGTGAGAGACCACTTCACCAAAGCCTTATGTTTTGCTATATTGCCTATTCTGCCGCCTTTTGAAATCAGTGTTAACACACACAATGTAAAGCCCCAGTCTATTATGCAGAACACTTGATGAAAACGTAACATTGTCTTTTTAAAACATGACACACAGGTGTAGATTCATCAGACTGGGCCTCGTCTCAGAGCTAGTCAGGTGTCCAATGTGCTGTCCTCTA